>NW_024719062.1:0-15936 GCF_018991925.1 Homarus americanus | reverse complement strand
TTGACCATTATATTAGTCTGTACATCCTCACACACTAACTCTTGACCATTATATTAGTCTCTACATCATCACACACTAACTATTGACCATTATATTAGTCTCTGCATCCTCACACACTGACTATTGACCATTATATTAGTCTGTACAGCCTCACACACTGACTATTGACCATTATATTAGTCTGTACATCCTCACACACGATACTTTTGACCATTATATTAGTCTGTACATCCTCACACACTAACTATTGACCATTATATTAGTCTCAACATCCTCACACACTGACTATTGACCATTATATTAGTCTCTACATCCTCACACACTAACTCTTGACCATTATATTAGTCTCTGCATCCTCACACACTAACTATTGACCATTATATTAGTCTGTACATCCTCACACACTAACTATTGACCATTATATTAGTCTCTACATCCTCACACACTAACTATTGACCATTATATTAGTCTCTGCATCCTCACACACTAACTATTGACCATTATATTAGTCTCTACATCCTCACACACTATACTATTGACCATTATATTAGTCTGTACATCCTCACACACTAACTATTGACCATTATATTAGTCTGTACATCCTCACACACTGACTATTGACCATTATATTAGTCTGTACATCCTCACACACTAACTATTGACCATTATATTAGTCTGTACATCCTCACACACTAACTATTGACCATTATATTAGTCTCTGCATCCTCACACACTAACTATTGACCATTATATTAGTCTCTACGTCCTCACACACTATACTATTGACCATTATATTAGTCTGTACATCCTCACACACTAACTCTTGACCATTATATTAGTCTCTACATCATCACACACTAACTATTGACCATTATATTAGTCTCTGCATCCTCACACACTGACTATTGACCATTATATTAGTCTGTACAGCCTCACACACTGACTATTGACCATTATATTAGTCTGTACATCCTCACACACGATACTTTTGACCATTATATTAGTCTGTACATCCTCACACACTAACTATTGACCATTATATTAGTCTCAACATCCTCACACACTGACTATTGACCATTATATTAGTCTCAACATCCTCACACACTGACTATTGACCATTATATTTGTCTCAACATCCTCACACACTAACTATTGACCATTATATTAGTCTGTACATCCTCACACACTAACTATTGACCATTATATTTGTCTCAACATCCTCACACACTAACTATTGACCATTATATTAGTCTCTACATCCTCACACACTAACTATTGACCATTATATTAGTCTCTACATCCTCACACACTAACTATTGACCATTATATTAGTCTCAACATCCTCACACACTAACTATTGACCATTATATTAGTCTCAACATCCTCACACACTAACTATTGACCATTATATTAGTCTCTACATCCTCACACACTAACTATTGACCATTATATTAGTCTCTACATCCTCACACACTAACTATTGACCATTATATTAGTCTCAACATCCTCACACACTGACTATTGATCATTATATTAGTCTGTACATCCTCACACACTAACTATTGACCATTATATTAGTCTCTGCATCCTCACACACTAACTATTGACCATTATATTAGTCTGTACATCCTCACACACTAACTATTGACCATTATATTAGTCTCTGCATCCTCACACACTATACTATTGACCATTATATTAGTCTCTACATCCTCACACACTAACTATTGACCATTATATTAGTCTCTGCATCCTCACACACTAACTATTGACCATTATATTAGTCTCTGCATCCTCACACACTATACTATTGACCATTATATTAGTCTCTGTCTCACATCCTCACACACACCAACTATTGACCATTATATTAGTCTCTGCATCCTCACACACCAACTATTGACCATTATATTAGTCTCTGCATCCTCACACACTAAGTATTGACCATTATATTAGTCTCTGCATCCTCACACACCAACTATTGACCATTATATTAGTCTCTGCATCCTCACACACTATACTATTGACCATTATATTAGTCTCTACATCCTCACACACTAACTATTGGCCATTATATTAGTCTCTGCATCCTCACACACTAACTATTGACCATTATATTAGTCTCTGCATCCTCACACACTATACTATTGACCATTATATTAGTCTCTACATCCTCACACACTATACTATTGACCATTATATTAGTCTGTACATCCTCACACACTAACTATTGACCATTATATTAGTCTCTGCATCCTCACACACTGACTATTGACCATTATATTAGTCTCTGCATCCTCACACACACTAACTCTTGACCATTATATTAGTCTCTACATCCTCACACACTAACTATTGACCATTATATTAGTCTCTGCATCGTCACACACTAACTCTTGACCATTATATTAGTCTCTACATCATCACACACTAACTATTGACCATTATATTAGTCTCTGCATCCTCACACACTGACTATTGACCATTATATTAGTCTGTACATCCTCACACACTAACTATTGACCATTATATTAGTCTGTACATCCTCACACACTAACTCTTGACCATTATATTAGTCTCTACATCATCACACACTAACTATTGACCATTATATTAGTCTCTGCATCCTCACACACTGACTATTGACCATTATATTAGTCTGTACAGCCTCACACACTGACTATTGACCATTATATTAGTCTGTACATCCTCACACACGATAATTTTGACCATTATATTAGTCTGTACATCCTCACACACTAACTATTGACCATTATATTAGTCTCAACATCCTCACACACTGACTATTGACCATTATATTAGTCTCTACATCCTCACACACTAACTCTTGACCATTATATTAGTCTCTGCATCCTCACACACTAACTATTGACCATTATATTAGTCTGTACATCCTCACACACTAACTATTGACCATTATATTAGTCTCTACATCCTCACACACTAACTATTGACCATTATATTAGTCTCTGCATCCTCACACACTAACTATTGACCATTATATTAGTCTCTACATCCTCACACACTATACTATTGACCATTATATTAGTCTGTACATCCTCACACACTAACTATTGACCATTATATTAGTCTGTACATCCTCACACACTGACTATTGACCATTATATTCGTCTCTACATCCTCACACACTAACTATTGACCATTATATTAGTCTCTACATCCTCACACACTAACTATTGACCATTATATTAGTCTCTACATCCTCACACCAGTGTTCTCTACCTCCTCACAGACGTAGTAGTTACCTCTGCTCTGGTCACTAACCAGCACCACTCTATACGCTCACACACTCACCAATCTGCGCCATATTGCCTTCTTCGTCTTGGAAGCTAATTACCTCCTTCGTAGATTTATGTGAAGAAAATTCCTAAACTTAGGGAGGAAAAAAAGTGAGGTGTGATGAGCCGGCAGACGTGTTAATGGGGAAACTCATGAGGCTTGTCATGGCGGGCAGCCGAGCCGGTTTATCCCTGGACTCCTGTTGCCCGTAAGTTACTAAATACATAGAATTATCTTATATTATGGGTAGGAAACTCCGCCTGATAAATGAATGAATACAGGAAGTTTACAGTGTTTAGGCATCAAAATATATTTAATGGATCGTTGCTGCCGTCATTATAGTAATAAGATAATGTGACCTGCGAGATGGGGGTCATAGTGGTTCACTTTGGTAATTTGGTTTCAAGGTTAACGAGGCTCCTTCTTTCATTGTCTCTTACCTGCTGACATCTGTTACCCCATGATTAGTCTCACCTGCTGACCTCTGTTACCACTAGCGTAGCCAAGGGGCGGTCCGCCCCGGGCGGCACTTTTGGGTCTGCTCATCACCCATATCTGCAGCTACTGGAGACGTTAATTCTTCCCTTTGTATCGGCGGCAAGTTAATCCTTGTCGTGTCTGACCTAACACCTGACCCACATCATCACGGCCACGTCATGAGCTACGTACACCCTTGCTATGCGCCCCCCCCCACACACACAACCTGTAACCTGTTGAGGATTAAGGAAACAACTTCAAACAAGTACGCCAGTGAGCTCATGTGGTGTGGGTCAGGTGTTAGGTCAGACACGACGAGGATTAACTTGCCGCCGATACAAAGGGAAGGATTAACGTCTCCAGTAGCTGCAAAACCATGCAGTCTCGGGTCATATCAGTTCATGTACAGCCGACCAATCCACCAGTTACAAGCAATTCACTTCAGTTCTGCACAAGTCTCCATCGTGACAAGACGAGGGAAGGCTAGACGACTTTTAAGTTCTCTTGTGTTTTCGATCCAGTTATTTACTTCGTTGGAAGACATAATACTATAAGGTAAGAAATATTAAAGTATTGGTTAAAAAATATTGATGTGACTTTTGCTGCGGTACTGAGATTAAATATTAAGATTTTGTTTCACAGCATTGCGATTTTATACTAAGACACTATCCTCACTGGGGTACAGACAAAAGCCCCCCCGACAAAAGCCACCCAGACAAAAGCCCCCCAGACGAAAGCCACCCAGACAAAAGCCCCCTACTTTGATCGGGGTGGCTTTTGTCTGACAACAGTAAGGCAAACTATATATATATATATATATATATATATATATATATATATATATATATATATATATATATATATATATATATATATATATATATAAAAGAGTGAGTCACTGTGCAATATGTATTTTTTGTAGGGTCACGGGGGAGGGGGGCGGCAAACTCAAGGGCCGCCCCGGGCGGCACACACTCTAGCTACGCCACTGTCTGTTACCCCATGATGAGTCTCACCTGCTGAACTCTGTTACCCTCCCTCCATGATGAGTCGATGAGTCTCACCTGCTGACCTCTGTTATACTCCACCATGATGAGTCTCACCTACTGACCTTTGTTACCCCATGATGAGTCTCACCTGCTGACCACTGTTACCATCCCTCCATGATGAGTCTCACCTGCTGACCTCTGTTACCCTTCCCCTGATGAGTCTCACCTGCTTACCTCTGTTACACTCCCCCATGATGACTCCCGAAGTTGTTTGGACATACTTCCTAGCCCCCATTAGTCCCTGTTCACCTAGCGGTATAGTAGGTACTTGTTGTTTAAGTCGAAAGTTGCGAATTCGTATTCAGGGACAAGTTGTTGGAGCTTCCAATAACTTGATGACATAAACACTTGACTCTTCAGGCTTCTACGCCCTTAACTCATGAGACATAAAGGCAAGCATGAACTTAGCATGCTTCCCTGTTGGGTGCTGTAAACGCTTCTGCGCTTCACCTTACACAAGGATGTAGGGGCGTGCCCAATAAAAAAAATACTCGCACCTGCTGACATCTGTTACACTCCACCATGATGAGTTTCATCTGCTGACCTCTGCTACCCCATGATGAATCTCACCTGCTGACCTCTGCTACCCCATGATGAATCTCACCTGCTGACCTCTGTTACCCCATGATGAGTCTCACCTACTAACATCTGTTACCCCATGATGAGTCTCACATGTTGACCTCTGTTACCCTCCCCCATAATGAGTCTCACCTGC
Source organism: Homarus americanus (assembly GCF_018991925.1). Lineage (NCBI taxonomy): Eukaryota > Metazoa > Arthropoda > Malacostraca > Decapoda > Nephropidae > Homarus > Homarus americanus. The sequence continues at coordinate 10,374 of NW_024719062.1, read as the reverse complement.
TGACCTCTGTTACAGTCCCTCCATAATGAGTCTCACCTGCTGACCTCTGTTACCCCATGATGAGTCTCACCTGTTGACCTCTGTTACCCTCCCCCATAATGAGTCTCACCTGCTGACCTCTGTTACCCCATGGTGAGTCTTATCTGCTGACCTCTGTTACACTCTGAATTATGCTGAGTAAACACAATTGTTATCCCCTGACGTGAGTGGGGGAATATAACAATCGGTTTGTCTGTGTACGTCACTGTTTGTCGTATGTATCATAAATGTGTAGTGTCAGTCCCTCTTATAATTAATAATATAATTTACCGAGGCTTTGTACAAATGATATATGTATGAATAAGTCACGTTCATGTGCTAATATAGTTAAAACACTTTATAATGTTACCTTACTATGTTATGTGTAATGATGTAATTTAAGACAATAACAATTTGTTTTTATAGCTTTGAATTAAAGAGAATAAGCTTACTGTAATACCACTCTGCATTATTAAAGACGTCTCTTAATATCGTAACTTAAACAAACTATACATAGATCAGGTTAAGTAAAGTTAGGTCAGGTAAGGTTAGGTTTATTAATTTAGTATATATCGATAATATTCACTTGCAGTGAATATTATCAACTATAAGGTCGTTAACCTACATACAAACCAATTTGAATATACACTGAATCACTGTACAGTATTAAAAAACAAACAAAAAACTAATGAAATAAAAAAAAAGACTTATCAAGCGGTTTAAAGGCCACCACTTGGTTCCTGAAGCAGCCTAAGACACTCTCATTTCCGTGGGATAATTGGCTTTGTAAGTGGATCATTCCATCTGCTTTATCTAAATTGGATACACAATGAACCTTTGTATTGTTAGTGTTCTCCAGTACCGAGTGCCGGGAACTGCACCACTTACTTTTATTAATTAACTGGTTGGGTGTGTTCAGGAGACCCTTCGCCTCAGAGAAGAGAATAAGGACCTTCACGAAAGATTGTGATTAGTTTCCCTGAAATCTGACTAGATATTGTCTTCACCCACCACCCCGCCTACCTTATGTTGCTTATTTCACAAGGTGAGGGACGAGATCCCGGTATGCAGCAAACATTCTCTCTCTGGGTCACTATGTTGTAGCAAGTGTCTCCGGTGGGTTTAATTAGCCGGGAGCCCAGACCATTCAGGAACTTCAGGACATTGGTGCCCCAGGCTCCCAGAGTCTGATCCTATTATGATAATGTAATATTTACACCTCAGGGTTTATGTTATTTACCTCCTTCAGGTTTTCCCTAAAGCTTGCTGCCCTTCACGCTGCAGCTGTACTGTGTACGTAAGTGTAGTCCCACATCAGCTGTTTACCTTCCTTCCAGGTCAGCGTGATGACGTCTGGAAGCTTGTTTTATAACCGTGCGGTTCCCTACGTGCTATAACCACCTCTACCTTCACTACCCTATCACCACCACCCATATCACTACCACTCCTGTCACCACTACCCTCGTTATCATCATTCTTGTCACCATTATCCCTTGGCACTACTACCCCTGTCAACATCATATTTGTCTCAACTAACCTTTTATTTCCCACTGTTGTCACCGCCACTTTCAGTAATATCTTTGTCACCAAAACCATTGTTACCACCATCTATCACCGCCACTTCCTGTTACTTCCCCCCGTCAACACCAGCCTTGCAACTACTACTTCCCCTGTCACCTACCCAACCTATCACCACCACTTTTCATCATAACCTCCCACCACCTTCAACCAAAACCTCCCCCCATCACCACTACCCTTACCACTACCACCGCCTGTCACCACCACCCTTGTCACCACTATCTCCCATCACCAATATATAATAAATATTTCACCTTTCATAGATCCTTTCCTGCGACACTTTTATCACCCAAGATTATCACCGACATATTTACTGAAGGAAATGGAATGCCACAACAAAGCCTTATTAATCTTACCTTATTACATGGCAGGTGACCTATGATGGCCATTCTCTTGTCCTTCATAACTCTTATATCAAACATTTACTCATTTGTGTGAGGGAAGTAATGAGAAATATAATACGGTGTGTTAATTAATGGTGACGGGAGTAGTTGTGAGAGGTGGGGGTGACGGAGGTAGTTGTGAGAGGTGGGGGTGACGGAGGTAGTTGTGAGAGGTGGGGATGACGGTGACAGACAAGAATTGGTTGTGAAGGTGGAATTGACGGAGGTAGTTGTGAGAGGTGGGGTGACGGAGGTGGTTGTGAGAGGACGGGGGTGGTTTGTGTGAGGTGGGGTGACAGGAGGTAGTTGTGAGAGGTGGGGGTGACGGGGTGGTTGTGAGAGGTGGGGGTGAGAGGACGGGAGGTGACGGAGGTAGTGTGTTATGGTGGTGGGGGTGACGGAGGTGGTTGAGAGGTGGGGGTGACGGGGGTGGTTGTGAGAGTGGGGAGCTGACAGGGGGTGGTTGTGAGAGGTGGGGCTGACGGGAGGTGGTTGTGAGAGGTGGGGGGTGACAGGGAATGTGGTTGTGGGAGGTGGGGGGGTGACGGAGGTGGTTGTGAGAGGTGGGGGTGACGGAGGTAGTTGTGAGAGGTGGGGGGACGGGAGGTGGTTGTGAGAGGTGGGGGTGGGGGGTGGTTGTGGGGGTGGGGTGACAGGAGAGGTGGTTGTGGGAGAGGTGGGGTGACGGGAAGGAGGTGGTTGTGAGAGGTGTGTGGGTGACGGAGTGTGGTTGTGAGAGGTGGGGGGGGTGAGGTGGTAGGAGAGTGTAGGGGTGACGGAGGTAGACAGGTGAGAGAGGTTGGGGTGACAGGTGATAGTGACAGTAGGGAGGTGACAGGGAGTGGTGGTGTCAGGGCTGGGAGTGACAGGGTGACAGGGGAGTGGGGTGTCAGGGCTGGGAGGACAGGGGTGGTGGTGTCAGGTTGTGGGAGTGGACAGGGGTGGGGTGTATCAGGGCTGGGAGTGACGGGGTGGTGGTGTCAGGGCTGACAGGGAACAGGGTGGTGACAGGGGTGGGGCGTCAGGGCTGGGAGTGCAGGGTAGTGGTGTCAGTGGTGTCAGGCTGGGCAGGGGTGGTGGTGTCAGGGCTGGAAGTGAGAGGTGGTGGTGGAGGGCTGGGGTGACAGGGGTGGTGGCGTCAGGGCTGGGGGTGACAGGGGGTGGTGGTGTCAGGGCTGGGAGGACAGGGGTGGGGCGTCAGGGCTGGGAGTGATAGGGGTGGTGGTGTCAGGGCTGGGGGAGTGAGAGGGGGGTGGTGGCAGGGCTGGGAGTGAGAGGTGGTGGTGTCAGGGTTGGGAGTGACAGGGTGGTGGTGTCAGGGCTGGGAGGAGAGGGGTGTTGGTGTTAGGCTGGGAGTGACTGGGGTGGTGGTGTCAGGGCTGGGAATGACAGGGGTGGGAGTGACAAGGGTAGGCGTGACAGGGGTAGGGTATCAGGGTGGGAGTGACAGGGGTGGGGTGTCAGGGGTGGTGTGACAGGGGTGGTGGTGACAAGGGTGGTGGTGTCATGGGTGGTCGTAACAGAAGTGGTCGTGACAGGAGTGGTCGGGACAGGAGTGGTCGTGACTGAAGTGGTCGTGACAAGGGTTGATGTGACAGGAGTGGTCGTGACAGGGGCTGGGGTGACAGGGACTGGGGACGGGGATGAACGTTAAAGTTGAGACAGAGTAACAGTGACAGTGAAGGGATAAATTAGCCCGGGCGTCTGGTGGTGAGGTGTTGGAAGATGGATGTATTAAGTTACGTCCCGTGTGGTGCTTCTGATGGTATGGTGATGACTGGTGTATGGTGTTGTGATAACTGCTGTGCGATGTGGTGATGACTGTGGTGTGTGGTGTTGTGATAACTGGTGTGTGATGTGGTGATAACTGTGGTGTGTGGTGTTGTGATGACTGGTGCTTGATGTGGTGATGGTCATAGTGTGTGGTGTGGTGATGACTGTGGTGTATGGTGTTGTGATGGCTGTGGTGTGGTGATGACTGTGCTGTGTGGTGTTGTAATGACTGTGGTGTTGGATGTGGTGATGACCGTGGTGTGTTATGTGGTGATGATCGCGGTGTGTGGTGTTATGATAACTGTGGTGTGGGATGTGGTGATGACTGTGGTGTGTGGTGTTACGATGACTGTGGAATGGGATGTGCTGATGACCGTGGTGTGTGATGTGGTGATGGCCATGGTGTTTAGTGAGGTGATGACTGTGGAGTGTGGTGTGGTGATGACTGGTGTGTGGTGTGGTGATGACTGTGGTGTGTGGTGTGGTGGTGACTGTGGTGTGTGGTGTGGTGATGACTGTGATGTGTGGTGGGGTAATGTCTGAGGAATATGGTGTGGTGTTTACCCACCTTTCTCACGGGCCCCGGCCAGAGGTCGGCACCCGGCTATCTAGCGGTCGAAGTGAATGAATCATGTGACCGAGCAACGTACTGTAGTTCTGATTTATTAACTTAAACGCTGAGTTCGCTTATAGTTAGAACCCGTCCTGCACCTACACCTCACACCACGCACCCCAGTCATCCAACTCATCACCCACACACCCAAGTTATCACTCCAGAACACAACCAAATTATTGCATCATCACTTTCTAATCAACACCCAACCTTACAACGTGGTCATCACCCGACCACACACTCGGTCATCACCCCACCACACATTCAGTCATCACCCCACCAAACACTAGGTCATCACCCCACCACACACTCGGTCATCACCCCACCACACACTCGGTCATCACCCCGCAAAACACTCAGTCATCCACACCACTGGGTCATCTGACACCACACTCCGGTCATCATCCCACCACACACTCAGTCTCTTACAAGTACTCAGTCATCACCCACCACACGCTAGGTCATCTGCCACTCAGTCATCACCCCACCACACACTTGGTCATCACCCCACCAAACACTCGGTCATCACCCCACCACACACTCAGTCATCACCCCACCACACACCCAGTCATCATGGCCACAGACGCTGTTTAACACCCACCACGCAACACACAGTCACCTCTCTACTACACATACGCTATCATTCACCTGTGTTTATAATGAACCTATCGACGGCCTAGACTCGAGGGAAATGACTAAAACAGGTTAAAGCGGCGGTAAACCACTCACAGCTTAATACAAACAAAATTAACAGCAACACGTATATTCGTTCTTAGGTGAATAATTGTTCCTATAGTTTGATAGCAAATTGTGTTTCAATATACCGCCATGTGTCCATAAAGTGGGCAGGGTGACAGCCAGGTACGTGATCAGTTCTACTTCGTGTCGTTATCAAAACAAATTGAAAAAATACTGTTGTGCTATTTAACAAAGTTGTATTTTATAACCATAGTTTGTTTTTCAATAATTTTTTAAAATTTAAAACGAGAAGCTCTTGACCACTCGTGATAAGAAACCACAACAAGCTCAACTTTACCCCTTCATCACACATGGTAATATATTCTCAAATATTTATCAACTTAAAAGACACTAAATACATTCCTCTACGTATATGTGGACGACTAAATACGAGCAAAGTTGTGGAAAGAAATATTCCTCCGCCGAGCACAACACGTCTGGATCATGTGTCGTGTAACTCTCCGACTACAATTTCACAAACAAGAGAAGTTGTGAGTGTATGGGGCAGGTTTTATACGTCCACAGCAGAATCAGATAAAGTCAATGTATTTTTAGGAACACTTTCCATTGTTTAAGATACTAATTGAACGGTTCAGTATTGAATGGAGTCAGACTGGCGATAATTGGGCTTCTTGTTAGCTAGTAGTCTCTGGTACAAAGAGTGGTGGTGGTGGTGGTGGTGTGTAATGGTACAAGGTGGTACAATAATTGTGATGTAGTCTCTGGCACATAGACTACGTATATTTTACTTTGTACATAAAGTAAAATAAACATATCAACATAGTTACTCTCATATAAAGTAAAAATATTGAGAATTATAAACATAACCTTTACTGCATTAATCAAGTACAGATACATGTATATAATCCACTTACTATTACAACCATGACGTGACTTGTTAACGATGCGAAAAATATCATCTGTAAATTCAAACACAAAAAAAAAAAAAAAACTTGTCTGGGAATCCTTGCATTTCAGCCGCGGTTAATTATACAGTAACGAGTGAAACTGATAGTAGCGCCCCAGTAATTAACAGTAAGGGTCTCCTCTTCATTGTGTTGTAATGAGAAAAATGGATAATGAAGAGGCGTTGAGGGGAGGCAGACTGTGGCCGGGTATTACCACTGGACAATGGTTAACACACTTTATACTAGTTCCCTCCACCTTTACACTGGGATATAACTCCATATTTCAGGTTCCCATAAACTTTACACTGACTATACACGTTTAATTATTGGAATACTTATGGTATGTATTTGTGTTTATATCAGGTTTATTGACCGGTCGTAGTGTTTCTTGGATCTATTGTTTGCATCTGTTAGTATGTCATATCTGCTCCCTCATCCTCCTCAACTACAGGTAACTAATTAGAAAGGTCATTTACCTCATATTCTTCTACGTTATATTCACCTGTCTCACTTCAATTTCCACCTGTTCATATATAGTATCTTCACACTCCCTTACCTCCACCTTCCTCGTCTCCACCTATTATCACCACTCCCCCTCCTCACCTGTTATCACCTACACTCACCACCTGGTCTCACCTGCCTGTAATACCATCCGTCACCTCTATCATTCAGTACAATCTTCAGGTAATGACTGTTTGCATCTGTCTCTCCGGTCATCAGTGTACACGTTGGTCACATAAATATATCAAAAGAATCTCAATCACGCAGGGAAGAAATTAGAATTAAATGAAGAGAAGTTGAATTTACGAGAAACATTTAATATTTCTTTAAAGCCGCCAACACCAATGTTACTGAGGACAAAGATACCACATAATGCTCAATATCTTTAATAGGAAATGTGTGGGTTTAAGATATACAATTTCCATAATAGATCAAAGCAGCATATCCTGAATAGACCTTTACCAAGCTGGACTCACTTAGGTGGACTCTAAAGATACATTATACGATTTTTTTAGTTTAACTTTTATTTACATTTTGTTCTCTCTCTAAATTATATATTCTGATACAACACAACTAAATAAAAGTGTTAAGCTGGAATTACCTGAGACAAATGTACCACAAGTAAATATTTTAATTAGCCTTCAGTTACCCCCATTTAAATACCTGTAACAATTAGTGATCTTCCGGTCTATTATCAAATGATTTTCCCCTTCACATAATTTCAATTACCTTATTAAACTACCTCACCCCCATCCACAATTAACATGGCTCTTCCCCTCACCTGTAATTAATGGCATTCTTCATTCACCTCATATCATCTATCACTAATTAAGCTCCTCACTCTGCTGTACCTTTACCACAAATTACTTATATTTACGACCAAAACCCATAAATAACAACGCAACCACAAATTCTTAAAAAAATTCTTAAAATGACGTCTGTATGATATAAACTTTTTACTGAACGGTGAAATGTGACTGAAGATTCGATCTGACAATATTACTGTCTCACTTGAGATAACAGAGAGAGAGAGAGAGAGAGAGAGAGAGAGAGAGAGAGAGAGAGAAACACACACACAAAGAAAATCACATATATACACAAACACACACGCACATACACACACGTATATAATAATAGTTGCCTCTCGTGTAACAAGGATGGCCGGTCCAAGGGCCACCTAGGCGTGATTTTATTTAAGGTGTAGAAGCTGTCGCTAACACAACAACCACACCCTGAGTTAACAGGTTGCATGACCCAGTGTCAAAGAATAATCCGAGAAGATTGGACAACTCGCCAACTGCACTGGCTAACCATTACCCCAGAACACGATCCGCAAATCGATATACATCCAGGTTCTCAATTACTGCTGGGTAGACAGAGGCAAACGGCGTAAAGAAACTTGCCCATAGTATCACCCTGCCCGGGGATCTAACCAGGGTCCGCACGCTTGCGAAGCGAGCATGCTGACCATTATACCACAGGTCACCGTACACACATATATAAACAGACACACACGCACACACACATACGCACAGACTCTCTCTCTCTCTCTCTGCCAGAAACGACCACTAACACACACTATGGTACAAAGACACTCACAGTATCTTATAAAGTTGGTTATGAGAATTACCTTTCCTCCTTGTGTTACCTCCACCATCACCTGAGTCCCACAACCTGCCAGCACATAACACTCTCGGTGATGTTGTGTGCTGGACGTTGAGCCCCGCGTGTATACACCCTCGTGGCTACACTCTCTCCTTTTACACCTGAATCAACACATATCCGATAACCACAGAGCCTTAGCATTCTCCAGAAAACATACCTAGCCACACGCAGACGCACAGAAACACGTACACAAACACACGCGCAGACAGACAGACAAACAAACCAGACAGACAGACAGACGCGTGCGCATGTACACACGCATGCACGCACACGTACGCAAGCACCGAATTCCCCAGAAAAATCAATACACACTTACTGGAAGATTTTCACCTAGATCGCATGAATGCTTCTATTAAAACAGCAACAACAACATTGTCCTCACTCGTTGATGTGTGAAGCCCCCAACAGGTGAGCACAATGTTGCTGTTGTAATACAAACGTTGACACGATCTCCACTAATACCTGTAAGGCAGCGGTTATACAAATTATTCATGACGCCAAGTGAACCACTGTGTAGGAAGGAGTTATTCACTCATGGTTCATTATAATCTGACATTAAATTCCCTGAATAAACCAGTTTGGATTTACTCATCAAGTTCAGTAGAGAAAAGTCACAAACATGCCAGTTTCAGTGTAACATTATTTTAAAAGTTATAGTCAGTTCTGTGACTGGGCATATATCATTATATCTAAGAACAGTCTTTATAGATGAACCACCATACAATATCACCATGAACCACCATACAATATCGCCATGAACCACCATACAATATCACCATGAACCACCGTACAATATCACCATGAACCACCGTACAATATCACCATGAACCACCATACAATATCACCATGAACCACCATACAATATCACCATGAACCACCATACAATATCACCATGAACCACCATACAATATCACCATGAACCACCATACAATATCACCGTGAACCACCGTACAATAACACAATGAACCACCATACAATATCACCATGAACCACCATACAATATCACCATGAACCATCATACAATATCACCGTGAACCACCGTACAATAACACCATGAACCACCGTACAATATAACCATGAACCACCATACAATATCACCATGAACCACCATACAATATCACCATGAACCACCATACAATAACACCATGAACCACTCAGCTGTCAACATGTTACTGGTAGGATCCACCTGCCTCCAAACTCCTGACAGGTGTCATCAGTGTGTACATTAGATGTTGTGTGACCCGGTACTCGAACCATCACATTTTCAGCCCTTTAGGTCATGGCTGGGCACTGGCTCACGCCTCTGAGCTGCAGCTGTAATATAGTTAGGTCCGACTAACTTTATGGCCGGGTCCTAAGTATATCACCTTAGTCTAGCTAAATAAAAGCCACCCAACGGCAGCTGTGACAATTCTCGAGACCAACCTCACTCCTTTCTCCTCCACCCACCGAGTGGTGATTCACGTGAGTGTTTATATAGTTCGTTAAAAACTTATTTATCACAATATTTAGATTTTTTAAGTTATTCTCAGCATATATGATCAAAATTATGTCAACTTATGTTAGGCCGTTTATTATGTGTTTTTCATAATTCATATATTTTTATCAATATATTTTCCCGTATTCCATCGCTTAGACAGTATTAATATTCATGATTCTCGTCAAATGTCTTCATAATATAAGAGGAATTCAAATTCAAATTCAAAACATTTATTGGCAAATACATCAAAAGGAGCTGGTTAGCATGCTGACTAGCCCGCCTAAAACTAGTCTTAACAAGAGCTACTAATCATAAATCAGAATGTATACAACAAATAAATATGTATAAAATCAACAATCTTATGTTAAACTTACAGATTTTTTTCATAATATTCTTAACCATATTTTTGTTTATTAAATAACAAACCATCTCTGTAATATCAGTAATACCATCACCCCTAAATTCTGATAAACAGTTACATTCCATAATGTAATGATATAATGTATGAGACTTTACATAGCCACACAGTTTACAAGGAATGCCATCAGTTCCTTCAATATATTGCCAATAATATTTGTATCCCAAGCGTAGTCTCATCACAAATGTATCATACTTAACCGAAGCCTTACCATAAGTACAACTTGTAGAATTCAAAACTCAATATAATGTTTCAAACGACTACTGCCGTTGTTCAAAAATTTCCCAATATTGTCCATT